>NW_012133834.1:0-16321 GCF_000403515.1 Pseudozyma hubeiensis SY62
GAGGAGGAGGAGGAGGAGGAGGAGGAGGAGGAGGAGGAGGAAGGTGGATGCTCGAGGTGGATGCCAAAGATGTGTCCGTATCCAGCCCAGAGGTCGGTCAGATGGGTGGCTTTGGTGACACGTGTTCCCGTCGGGAGGATGGGCGCTAGCAGCGATTGAAGCTCTGCTTGACGCATTGCGGCTAAGGTCTTGCTGCCGCCTTTGATACGAACGGCAGGAAGCTTCTCGAGAGTGAATAGGAAGATGGTGTGTGCGCCACGACAAAAGCTGGCATTCATGCAGCTAACGCGGAATCTGACAGCTTCCTCAAAAGCAAGAAATGTGTGAGACAGTACTCTAACAGATCTGAAACCACGTGATTGTGGAAAGGTGTTGGTCGCGCCACGAGAGGCAGAATTTCTAGTGTGTTGATCCAAGCCAGCGACTCAACACGTCAAGCACGGCCATCGTAGTCCTTCTTCCAGCACAGACATCATGACGGCCTCTGGACAGTCATGTGGCAATGTGAAAGGGTGAATATGCATCACCAAGATGGAGCCTGGTGGGACGATGTCGTACGGATGACTGGAGTTCAGCAAGAGAAGCGTCGGGGAAGGGCGCTGCAAAAGGAAAGTGAGAGGTCGAATTGATTGAATGAAGCGTAGAATGTTGATCAACCAGCCAGCCTTCTTCTTATTTTTTCGAGGCAGCAGCACGCGTTGTGACAGAAGCAGCATAACCCGTCAGTGGGTTTGTGCATGACATCACGCTTTTCAGGGCTGCTGCTGTGCGAGAGTCTAGTTCAAGCGTGCGTGCGTTGCCTCTTTGAGCGTCTCCCAAGCTTTGAACGAGTTCAGGGTCCATTGAGCTTGAGTCAGGTAGAAACGCTCAAAGATAGAATCTACTCGGTTGCCTGCTCGAAACTTGTCCTTCCAATAAAAGGAGTCTGGAGTGAAGCTCCAACTCAGACCATCTTCATCACCACCTCGACGTCCTCAAGAACCTTGATCTCTTCCACTCGGCACCACCTTCGACAACTTGACGAACAACAAGCAAGCACGCTCAGCATCAACCACTCGCACCTCTTCTCATCGCCATCGTCATCGCCACCATCATCAAGTATGTTCCACGCATCCAACACCCGCCTCAACGCCGCCGGTCTTGCACCCGAGCACTCGAAGCTGCTTCCAGAGCGACAGCCCATGCACGACGAAGCTAACCTCCTCGAATCCCTCCGACAAGTAAGTTGCCCCAAGCTTTGATCAACACCGATCGCCTTGAACAAGATCTGATTCTAGTTTGTCTTCCCAATTTTGACAGCTCTACACATCTGCCACACCCAGCGATGAGTGCTTCTCCATCTTTGCCAACGAGGCCATCCTCACGCTCCCCACTGGCGACGTAGTGGTGGGACCCAGCAATATCAAGGCAAAGTTCGCCCAGGTGCTCGCACCCTTCACCCAGCGCAGCCTGCGTCAGCGTCTGCTCGTGACACCCGAGTCGCTGCCCCACCGTACCATCGTGCTCGACCACATGCTCAGCCTCTCCTCCGACGACGGCGTCACCGTCAAGAACGTCCACTCGCTCGTCGTCCTCAAGCGCAAAGCCCAAGACGGCAAGATCTCGGCACTGACCGAAGAGGAAGGTCACCGCAAAGCAACAGCACCGCTGGCAGCACGTGCTGCAGCAGCCAACAGCTTCTACTCGCCTACAGATGCACAGTTGAGCCCCGTGACGTCCAAACTCAACCTCGCCAAGAAGAAGCACCACATGAAGGCGAAGCCCACAGCACTCTTCGCCAACAGGTCCGGTTTGAGACAGGCCATCATCCCTGGCTCACCGGCTCCGAGCACCGGCAGCAACGCCGACATGGACTTCTAAGCACAGATTCGTGTTTGGCTTGTTTCCTGTTGGGGTTTCCGTCGATACTCGTCTCGCTTGCATTGTTCTCGTTTGTTGTCTGTACATAATCTGGTCTCGAAAGCATATTTGCGCGCTCAGTAAACTGCTGCTGCCGCTGCAATACACCTCATACATCTCGAAAGGTACCTTTGTCGTATCGCGTGCGCCTGGTGGAGTGGGATCCGTGCTTTGTCGTCGGTGTATGCAGTCAAGGCATCGGTGGATCGAATCTCAATTGCGCCCGATTTCCTCTCTGAGTCCAAAATGAATCGGATAGATCCGACCGCGTTTCGCTGTGCTGTCGGCGTCGTTTCAAGGTCGGCGCACGAAGCAATTCCCAAATTCTCAAGGTGTCACTCTGTCTTCTCACCATCATCCCTTCATCCTCCTGTCCACACACATATCTCGACAATCACGATCCCTCACTCGGGCTCGTGACGTCCACGCCTCCTGCATCATGCTCCACGGCTTCAACATCCTGCGCCAGCAGTACTCGCAGCTCTCCAAGCCAGGAGCCAATCAGTCGGCCGTCAACACCATAACCACCCTCGCAGAACGACTCACAAAGGCAGATGAGCTTCAACTCACCACCGAAGATCGCAGGGCTGCAGTTCTCTCTCTCAAGGGTCTCAGCAGGGATCATAACCGCGCTGTAGGTCAACATGCACTGCCAGCCTTGCTCACATCATTGCAACGGGACGCAAAGGATGAGGACATCGCGAGGGCTTTGATCGAATGCTGCATCACGCTGTGCGAGGTCCAATCGCCAGAGGCTGCTCAAGCTTCATCAGCAGCGCAGGGACAACAAGCGCAGAACAAGCGAAAGCAACAAGATCAAGGTCCACCTTCCGGGCTTCTTCACACCGACATCTTCTTGCAAGAGCCCGGCCCGCTTCATTGTCTTCTGCCACTTCTAGCGCCCGATCGTGCCTTTTACACTCGTTTCGCTTCGCTGCAGCTTCTCGGCTCCTTGCTACGCAACAGGCCACACAGAGTACAGGATCATGTCCTCGTTGCGCCAGGAGGATGCGGTGCCATCCTCGAGTGTCTCGCAGAAGGCGCTGGCTCGTCCGCAGAGATTGTTCGTAACGAAGCCCTCCTCCTCCTTCCACACCTCGTGTTTGGCAATGCAGACATTCAGAAGCTCGTCGCCTTCGAAGGCGCTTTCGAAAAGCTCCTCGACGTTTGCGCCGCCGAAGGCAGGATCGAAGGCGGCGTCATCGTTCAAGACGCCCTCGACGGTCTCGAAGCGCTCTTGCGCTACAACGTCTCCAACCAGAACTACTTCCGCGAGACGCTCTCCATCCCCATGCTTGCACCGCTGCTCTTCTATCCTCCCACTCCGCCCAACAACGAGTTCCCCTCCAAGCACGCCGAACACGAGTATGCGCGCCAACTCGAAGCCTTTTGCTTTCAAGATTGGGATCATCAGAAGGTCGTCAACGCCAAGACCGTGCTCGACATTGCTGCTTTGCTCATCGGCGGTCAGGGCGAGGGTCGACGTGCCAATCAGGGCGCCCTTCTGCAGTGCGGAATGACAAAGTGCCTGCTCGACCTCGCTCTCGCTTCCACCGCCCCTGCTTCGCTCAAATCGCAGGCGCTGCATGTCTCGGCTTCCCTCATGCAGGCATCCAGAGCAAACCAGGATCTTCTGTCTTCCTTGCTGGTACAGCCGGTCAAGCTCGTTAGCGCTCCCGAGACGAATGCCGCCGATGGTCAGGAGGAGGCTGCTCAGGATCCAGCGTATGCAGCTCCGACAGAACCTGCTTTTACCCGAGCGGAGCCGAGACCTGCAGTCGTGAGCCTCGTCGAGCTCGCAATCGGCACATCTGGTGCAAAGGGCGGGCTCGGCCTTAGAGGTGCTGCTGTCGCTTGCTTCCGCGCTTACGTCGCCGACAACATGGATGCGCGTCTCGCCATCATCAACGGAATGCTTCCGCAAGCTGACGGCGAGACCAGCACGCACCAAGCCTCGGCCGCGGGCAAGACCCTCTTCGAGGGTATCACGCAGAATCCTTCTACACAGGCTACTTCCGAGCACGCCGACGCCTACAAGCACCTCGTTTCTGCCATGCTCTTCTCATACCTCGTTCGTGGAAGCGAAACTGCTAAAGCAGCCGCACGCTCCATCGCCATCAGTCCGGATGGCGCCGTCATCAAGCACGTTCGAGTTGAAAAGGAGAACGACGATGACGATGATGACGACGATGACGACGCACCTTCGTCGCTTATTCAGGTCATCGTCGGCAACCTCACCTTGTCCGAGCGCGAGCTAGCCGACGCCGTCCGCAAAGAACGTGCCTCTGCCATGGGTGCCACCGTCTCCTCCACCTCGTTCTCGGCTGCAGACTGGACGCGCGTCATGGTGGGCTACCTCGTGCTGCTTTCCGTGTGGTTGCACGACTCGCCGCTCAGCGTGCGCGACTTCTTGTCCGAGTCGGCGACGCTTCAAGCGGTGATCCAGCCCGTGGCGCAGTCGTCTGGTGTGGATCCGCTGATTCAGGGTCTGGCTGCGTTCTTGCTCGGGGTGGCGTACGAGTTCGATACGGATCCGGGCAAGGTGGCGGTGACGAGGGAGACGATGCATCCGATCTTGCATTCGAGGATCGGTGCGGATCAGTTTGCCGTGCGTATCAACCGGATTGCGGAGGACCCCAGGTTCCGAGAGGTGACGCCGGACGTTTTGGAGAGGCTGATCGAGGTGGAAGAGCAGCAGGAAGCGGATGAGCTGCGAGCGAAGCAGATCGCAGAGGCGAAAGCTGCTGCGGCTGCTGCTGCCGCCGCCGCCGCCGCGGCAAAAGCTTCTTCCGCAGATCCCTCCTCCACGACGCAACCATCTACCCTCGAAACACCTTCATCGGACGACAAATCCAAAGCGGACGAGGACGCCGCCGACCGAGACCTCGAAGTCAACGGCCTCGGCCACCTCTCCAAACGTCGTCGTGCCGGTCTCTGGTTCGACTGGACGTTCGTCGAGTTCTGGCGTGCCAACTCCACGCTCGTCGCCAAATGCATCACGGTGGATCCCAAGTCGAGCTCGGCGCTCCACGCCGCGATGCCTGCCGAGCTGGCGGACGCACACCGTCAGGTAGAAGCGTTGCGCGATACCGTCGGCAAACAGGCTAGGGAGATCGAGGTGCTGGAGAAAAAGGTCGAGGAGTTGAACGAGGTGCATTCGAAGCAGGTTGCCGAGCTGCAGGCGGAGCTGAGCGCGGCGAGGGAGGCGCTGGACACCCATGCACCTCAACTGGAAGCTGCTCGTTCGGAAGCGGAGTCCTTGAAGACCGCCCACGCATCGGCTCTCGCTGAACTGCAAGCAAGACACGATGCCTTGTCCGCCACGCTGAACGAGACCCAGGCGAGGGAAGAGGAGAGCAACGGAAGACTGCTGCAGCTCACTTCGGAGATGGCGCGCGTTTCCGCGGGCAAGCCTTCGGCGAAGGAGTTCGCGGCGCTGCAGAAGGGTTTCGATGAACTGAAGAAGAAGCACGATGAAGTTTCGAAGGGTGAGGGTGCGGGAGGGGGAGCGGCGATGAAGGATCTGATCGAGGTGCGGGAGTTGGCTGGTCAGAGGGCGGAGATGATCGCGAGTCTCGAGGCCAAGATTGCGAGTCTGGAGGCGAACTCCACCACCGCCACTACGGCCAACGGTGCAGAGTCGAGCGGTGCAGAGCCGACGGAACTGCAGAAGGAAATCACGACCTTGAAGGAGAAGAACTCTGCACTCGAGGTCCAACTCTCCACGCTGCCCAAGCTGCAGTCCGATCTCGAAGCTGCGACCGCGTCGACCAGCGAGCTCGAGACGATCAAATCCGCGCGGAACGGATTGGAGTCGAAAGTGTCGGAGCTGGAGAAGCAGCTCGAGAGCTCGAGGGGCGAAGCGAAGGGTGTGGGTGAGAGTGGAGCGAAGGAGGCGGAGAAGTTGCGGGGGGAGAAGAAGGCGTTGGAAGCCAAACTGCAGGGTCTTGAACAGGTGACCAAGGAGAAGAACGAGTTGGAGAAAAAGATCAAAGATCTCGAAAAGGTGAGCAAGGAGAAGGGAGAGCTGGAGAAGAAGGTCAAGGAGCTGGAGAAATCGAGCAAAGAGAAGAGCGAGCTGCAGGCCAAGCTCAAAGACCACGAAAAGCTCGCCAAGGACAAGGCTGAGCTCGAGAAGAAGCTCGTCGAGCTGGAAAAGTCGAGCAAGGGCAAAGCCGAGCTCGAGAAGAAGCTGAAAGACCTGGAGAAGGTGTCGAAGGAAAAGGCTGATCTCGAGAAGAAGCTCGCGTCGCTCGACAAGGTCACCAAAGAAAAGACGGAGCTCGAGAAGAAGGTGAAAGACCTGGAGAAGGTGTCCAAGGAAAAAACCGAACTCCAAAACAAGCTGAAGTCCCTCGACAAGCTCGCTGCGGAAAAGAGCGAGTTGGCAACCCAGCTCACCGCACTCCGCGAGTCCCACTCGAAAGAGACGTCCGACCTCACAAGCAAGATCGCCTCGCTCGAAAAGACCGCTTCCTCCTCCAAGAAACCTTCGACGACGACAGCGGAGAAGGAGTTGGACACACTCAAGAAGGAAAAGGAAGAAATCAGCAAGGAAAACGAAGACCTGCTCGTACTGCTAGAGGAGCTAACTCAGAAGCGGAAGAAGGACAAGGCTAGGCTCAGGGAGAAAGGCGAAGTCGTCAGCGATGACGACGACGATGATGAAGATGATGACGAGGAGAACGACGATGATGTCGATTGAATTTGCATCAAAGCTGCGACATCCGAAGCTGCGGGTTCGCGAATACAGTTTGATTCAAAAAGACAGCTGCGTTGTGCGAAATCTTTCCTCCTCGACCAATGTGTGATCCATCTGAGGCCATTGTGAATGTTCTGTTTTGGTGCACAGAGCGGCTGAATTCACCCTCTGTCAAACAGCACCTTCAACAACCAGATCGACAAACAGCTACCACACCCGTCTTCTTGGTCACATTCCTCGCAACTCTCAAGTTCGACAGTCTTTCTGCATCAACTTCGCACCAAAGGCGCAAGATGCACCACCCCCTCCCCTCATCCGTTCATTCTCTCACCTCCCGTCCCCCACTTTTTCACACATCACACAGCCAGCAACAAAGTGAGAAAAGAGAATTCATTCTCTCGAAATTTGCAAGATGGGAACAGGATAGCCGGCAAAATCGAGAAGAGCAACGGAGAGCGGGGGAAGAAAGAACAACAAAAGAGATACCATGCCCGATCAAATACCCTCCCTCCCGCTGAAAAGAGAGGAAGGGCAGAGGGATGGATTCAGAAATCGAAACGAAACGATCCAAAGACAAGCTACTTTCGCCAAAGCATGGATCGGAACAGCCCGCAACATGTCGATGAGGCCATCTTAAGAGAGACCAGCTCCCGGAAGAAATGACGCGGATCGAGCGGGGAGCTATCCGCGGCTCCAGCCGTTGAAAGGCGATGATGGAGAGGGTGGTAGGAATAATACAGTTTCCGGGACCGAGAAAGAGAGGAGAGAGAGAGGAAGAGAGGGGGATGCAAGGTCATAATACAAAGGAACTTAGATCGTGAGGTCTGCAAGAGACTCTGGCGTCATTAGGTGGGATCAAGAACGAGATGTACACGCTCCTGTCGTCATAAAGTAGGGAGTGCGCTGCGCAGCGCTGAGCTGAGCTGGGCCGGCGTCTCTACGTGCAAGACACGGCAAGCGCGGATCCGCTTTGCATGCATGCACCGCTGGAAAGATCGTCATCATCAGAGAGCGAGGCAGAGTCGAGACCCATCTCCATCAGAAGATCGTCATCACTGAGGTGGGACGAAGGCTGTCCAGCGGCAGGTGTGGATGCAGCACGCTCGTTTTGGTTGGCCTTGCCGGCAGGCCTCCGACTGGCGCGGGCCTGCTTACGAGCAGGAGTCGTGGCGACATTTGCGGATGCCTCGGCAGTAGCGAGCTCATTGGCAGATGGACCGACACCCATCAACGACATGCCTGCCAAGAGCAACACCGAAGCCAGGGTGCTGGGAGCCTTGCCTGGCGATGCAGTGTGGCGACTGACCAGGGAGTTGGCGCGCGACTGTCTGCTTTCGATCGAAGAGGAAGACGTCGAGGCTGTTGAGGGCGAAGAGGGCGCCGAAGCACACGGGAATCGGTAGTCGAGACCGAGACCCATTCCTGTCGCAGCCACGTTGCCAATGCTGCCGTACTGTTGAGCCGATCGGCTGCGAAGGGCGTTCTCGGAGAACATGGCCAAGGTCGGGGTCTTTGACAGGTCAAAGTTAGCAGTGTGCGAGGCATCGAGCTTCATGGCCGTGTTGTATGCATCGCCACCGAGAGTGAACTTGGACAGCGGTGACTCGGGCACAAAGAGTGGAAGCTCGGCAGCTTGGACTCCCTTGAAGGGCATGGATGTGACGCCCATGTTGGCAGCCAGGCTTGCATGGGTGGCGGTAACGTCCATGGAGTGGAAGTCCGCAACCGGAAGGGAGCTCTGTACGTTGGCGACGCTAGCACGAAGCGCGTCGAGCTGAGCCAGCAGCTCGTTCTCGCGCTGCAGAGAAGCAGTGAGCTCCGATCGCGCCTGTTCGAGCTCGGCGGAGGAAGCAGCCTGAGCGGGCGCTGGAGCAGGCGCAGCTGCGGCAGAGTGAGAGGCGAGGTGAGGGGGCAGTTCGGGGGCAGGGGTGCCTTCGAGTTCGTCGGCGGTAGGTGCAATGGAGGCGCCCTTCTTGGCGATGACCTCTTCAAGGCAAAGGCGGGCCATGGGCTCTTCATTGGCGAGCACGGCGGCGAGAGGGGTTTCGTTGATGCGGTCGACATCGGCATCGTTGCCAGCGATGGCCTCCCACATACGCCAAACGAGCATCGAGATGCCCTTGCACTTGATCTCCATCTCTTCGAACTGCTCACGCTTGCGCTGTCGCGAAAGGAAAGCGGCTGCACGATTCTTGACGAGACGGGCCTCGCGCTTGGTGAGGCCAGAGGTGTCGGGAGCGACAAACAGGCTCGAGTGCTTGGCCGAGGTGTCAATGACGGGGAAAGGTTTTCCGGACTCGGTAACATGAGACGCAGAAGGAGGTGGGCGTCGCTGACCGGTTTGGCGGGACGCCTTTTTGGATGCTTTGGCGGTGTCGGCGGCTGCTTCGGGTGTGGCGACAGCGGCAGGCACATCGACGTTCTTGCGCTTCGAGCCTCTCTTGGCGGAGGACGGGCGAGAGGAAGCGTCCGAGGTGGAGCTTGGGGACGCGACGGAAGAGAAGGACTCTGCATCGGAAAAGTTGAATCGCCTGTCGGGAGCGTGGGTTGCGTAGTTGGGAAGACTCATGCTGGCCATCATGGGCTGGGAGCCGGGGAAAGCAGCAAAGTCATGGGGCGCAAAGACATCATTGGTGGGTTCCATCTTAACAAGCTGTCCAGAAGGGCTAGGCTTCCAAAAAGTGTTGAGCGTGTTGGGAGCGTACATGGACGGCTGCGCAAGCATGGCGGGTGGAGCGCCGAGAGTGGGGTGGAATGGGGATTGGAAGGCGCTGTTGAGCATGGGCTGGAAAGCAGCAGGGTTGGGATGCTCGAGGAGAGTGTGCGAGACAGGAATGTGGGAGTGAGCATCCATCGAGGCCCAAGAAGGTGGTTGCGGCGAAGAAGACTCGGGAGAGAAGGAAGGCGAGTTGTTGATCATTGCGTCTTACGATGATATGGAGGATGTGCTGGAAGAGGGGAGATGACGATGTTGTTGTTGGTCGGAAGGAGGGAGAGCGCTTTAGCTACCAGAGCAGAAGGGCCGATTGCGATGAAGAAGATTCGCTGCCGGAGCGAGACAGGGATGAACGAGTTGAGCGTGAGAAGCCGACGAAACCGGTCGATCAGCTACACAAACTGGCGAGGGGATGAAGAAGGTGACGTCAAGGCAGTGGTGCAGACTGTAGCAAGCTGCTTGAGGCACTGATGACAAATGCAATAACGGTGGGTCGTATGCCGGGGAATGAGAGATGCTGACGTTGCGAGCCGTAATGAGGAGACGGCGAAGCGGGTTGAGAGCGATGATAAAGTCGACGCGGTCTATGCAATGCGAAAAGCAACGGCACGGGAACGAGATGAGAAGGGAGCCAAGAGAGAAATGAGGAGAAGGTGATGAACAACAAACGGAAAGATGAGCAAGACGATGGGATGAGATGAGATGAGATGAGATGGAGGGTCGGAGGCAGGAAGAGACGATGATAGCACAAAGAGACCAGAGACTACTGTAGCTTGGTGCCATGGCGTACCGAAAAGCAGAGTCAAGTGCAACACTGAAACAGATCAATCTCGAAGTTCAGCCTCAGTCGGCGCCCCTCCGCCTTTGTGTCACCGTGACTGACTGGAACGGAGTCTCCGCGTTCGAATTCACAGACCAAGGCAGCGAGACAAAGGGGGGCCCGTAAGCCGCCCCTTTCTTTTTTTCTTCTTTTTTTTTTGTGGTCCTCTCCTCGACCTTGACACGGGCGGCCCGGCGAATGCGATCGCGCCTTCCGCTGCTCCTCTTTTGTCGGTGACGCGATGCCGTTCGCCCGCTTCTTGTTCCCGCTCGCGTCTCATGACATGCTTGTCAAGCTGCGATGCTGTATTGTCTAGTCTGTACAGGAACTTGGCCATCGACGCTCGCAAGGGGGCAGCTGTGACTAACAAGCGGGACGTCGGCAACGCCATTTGCAGGCTTGAGGCGACCTGAGCGGGCAGTTCCCTAGCGCCGCAGCAAAGTTGTAATCTCGCTCTTGCGACTCCGACATGCACCTTGCATTCATCGAGAATGGGGCTCGCACCCGCCTACCGTTGCACAATCGAGCCAAAATCAGGGGGTTCAGATTTGAATATGTGACATTCGACGCTCGAGCCTCGCTTCTTGAGTGTAATCGAATTTCAATTTGTGATTTGATTCCCAATACAAATCCGATAGGGTGTCGATTTCAAAGTTGTCCTCTTCCTTGGTGTCTCCCCTCATCGAGATTGCCTGCACTCCCCGAGGTCAAGAAAAGATTTCGAAAATTCGTGACCGTTTCCAAGACGCGCGTCAAGCCGCGTCGTCGGCTCGGCTTCCACCGTGAGAAAAGTGTTACTTTTGGCCCAATGGCCCCGGAGTGAAAGGTCCCGTCCTGGGGATTTGCCGCTTTACCGTAATTCCTCACTTACCCACGCTCGAGCCGCCGTCAAAGAAGCCCGCCGAAAGCATCAGGGTGACCCTTCTCCAGAGTGCCAATGGATGTCGACAGCAGGTGGGAGCGACTGTATCGCCAGTCGGGCTAGTGTACTCGCAGGAGCTGTGTCATCTACTGTATTCTTGTGGTTGCGGACGGAGGCTCTTCGTCGCGCACACATGATTGATCGGTTGCTTGGTGTACAAAGCAGGTCGCATACGGCACCTCGCTTCGAGACTGATTTGATTGCGATGGTCAGGCCCCGAGATCGAGAGCAAGAAATCACGGTCATGGTGCATCGATCCTCGACGTCCTTTCTTCGGGGTTCAATGCTCGCGCCCCCTTCCCAGGCCCTCCAATGGGCTCAATGGCTGGCTCAATGTCCTGGTGTACTGTGCAGAATTTCGAGCCAAGTGATCCATCGAGTTAGTCTCCTTTCCGCACAGCCCATCCGTTTATTGCTTTCCGGTCGCAAAATCGTGGCTGCCTGGTCGGCCAACTTTGCGTTGCCCCCTTTTAACTTCGTAAAAGGGTATCCACGATCATCCGCGTTTCTCGCTCCCATCTTCTACAACGGATGTGCTCTAATCCGGCGCTAGTCAGAATCTTGAGGCTGATCATTGTCAAACGAGATGAGACCAGATATGGATACACAGCCTCAAAGTAGGGGGGGTAAACGCGAGCTGTGCAATGTTGTCGAGGAGCGCCGAACCCGAATGCTAACTCACCACCTTGAAATTCATCGGTGATCTCACATTGAGTGAACCGAAATTTTCGCAGCTCGTCCAATCTTTACCTACGCATTACATAATTATAATCTTTCGCTCATTCGCTTCACGGATTTCGGATTGGAACTTGACACTTTTGGTAGGCTTCTCCACCTTGGCACACGATCTCGTACTCACCAACGGCCATCCTCTTCGAGTCCAGCTAAGCTGTCTTCTACACAAACGTACCGAGCTGTGCTCGACAGCCTCGGTCGCGCACTCAGTCTGTCATCCGATTAGCATACGACTTTCGTCGCTCACCAACGTTGCTCTTCGTCACCAGCGGCCAACGCCTCTTTCCGGCATCATGGTTCGCGTTATCATCAAAGGTGGTGTCTGGAAGAACACGGAGGACGAGATTCTCAAAGCTGCCATCTCCAAGTATGGCATGAATCAGTGGGCGCGTATCTCCTCGCTTCTAGTACGCAAGACCCCCAAGCAGTGCAAAGCAAGATGGTACGAATGGCTCGATCCTTCCATCAAAAAGACCGAGTGGTCCAAAGACGAAGACGAGAAGCTTCTCCACCTTGCCAAGCTCATGCCCACACAATGGCGCACAATAGCCCCGCTCGTTGGCAGGACCGCCAATCAGTGTCTCGAACGCTACCAGAGGCTCCTCGACGAGGCCGAGGCCCAAGACAATCAAGCTGGCTCCAGCTCTCTCGGCCTCACGGGTACCGGTGAAGCCGTTCCGAGCGCAGACGATGTCCGCCGTCTGCGTCCCGGAGAGATCGATCCCGATCCAGAAACAAAGCCCGCCAGGCCCGACCCTATCGACATGGACGAGGATGAAAAGGAGATGCTCTCAGAAGCACGTGCACGTCTCGCCAATACCCAAGGCAAGAAGGCCAAGCGCAAAGCCCGAGAGCGTGCCCTTGACGAGGCTCGTCGTCTCGCCATGCTGCAGAAGCGCAGAGAACTCAAGGCTGCCGGTATCAACATCAAGCAAAAGCAGAAAAAGGGCACCATCGACTACAATGCCGATGTTCCCTTCGAGAAGAAGCCGCTTCCAGGCTTCTACGATACCAGCGCAGAGGCTAACAAGTCCTACAAGGCACCTGTCGGCAAAACGCTGCAGGAGCTCAACGACCGAAATGCTGGTCCCGATGATCCCACCAAGAACAAACGTCAGCGTGAAGCGGAGGAGAAGAACAAGCAAGCCAAGCAGGCCGTCGCAGGTCGAAACGAGGAGCAGATCCGCAAGCTCAAAGAAGCTGAACAGATCACAAAGCGTCGCAAACTCAATCTTCCCGCCGCTCAAGTCGGTCAGGATGAACTCGAAGCCATCGTCAAGATCGGCCAGGCAGGTGAGCGTGCACGCTCTTTGGTCGAAGACGGTCCGAGCGATGCTACCCATGGCCTCCTCGAGAACTACTCGGCGCTCGAATCCGCCCAATCCGCTCGCACTCCTCAGGTCGCAGCCCACGAAGACTCTGTCATGGCACAAGCGAGAGACCTCCGTCTCATGTCTTCTGCGCAGACTCCGCTTCTTGGAGACGCCAATGTCGATCTCAGATCGTCGCAGTCATCAGGTGCGCAGACACCCGGAACATTTGTTCCCCAGACTCCCAACCCGCTCTTGACGCCTGGTCTGCGGAACGGTCAGACGCCAGCCTCAGCGGGAGACTCGAGATCTCAGGCAGGATCCGGCACGCCACAGAGGACGCTATTCCGTGACAACCTCGGTCTCAATGTCGAGGACAGAATTCAAGCTGGCTACGAGACACCGAGGGACCTCAAAAGGGCACGCAACCTGGCTCAGTCTCACCTGAGGCAGAGTTTGTCATCCCTGCCCGCGCCGAAGAACGACTTTGACATTGTAGTCGACGAAGAGACCGCCGAACCACAATCCGTTTCGGACGGTCTCGACGATATTGTCGCAGTGAGCGAAGAGGATGCGGCGGAACGAGATGCCAGACTCGCTCGCCAAGCCGCTGAGGAAGAGGCGAAGGCGGAGGCGCGTCGCAGTCAAGTCGTCCGTCGCAACCTCCCACGACCGGCAGGAGTGGATTTGGCACGCCTAGACGAGCAAATCGAATCGCGCCATCGCAATCGCGTCGAGCTTCTCGTCGCACGCGAGACGGCCAGACTTTTGCATCACGACGCCAACATGTATCCTATCGCAGGAGGCAAGCATCCTGAGCCCGAGTCGGTGCAGCTCGAGACGCTCTCCGACGCTTCGTTGGCAGCGGCGCGAGAGCTGATGCGTGCAGAGCTGGCAGAGCAGCTTGGTTTTCCTGGTGCGAACCACGAGGTGCTGAAACGACTGGTGGGAGCTTCGCTAGACGATGACGAGGCGGGCATGCAGAATCTGGAAGATGCGCTTCAGAGGCGATGGCAGGAGGCGCGAAACGACAAGGCGCAGCTGATCGAGCAGTTGGAAACGGCACGCAGTAGGATGGCGGGGGCAGCGTCACAGGCGGCCAAGGGCGAGAAAATGCTGTCAAAGGTGCTAGGTGGATATCAGGCGAGGAGCGAGGCGCTATCGACTTCGGTCAAGGAGCAGTTCAAGTCGCTGCAAGAAGCGGCGATCTCGCGCGAAACGTTCGAGCGACTGAGTAGGGAAGAACAGGGTGGCAAAGCGGATCGACTCGACTCGCTGCGCAAGGAGGTGGAGCGTCTAGCTAGTCGCGAAGGGCTGGCGCAAACAGCGTATAAGTCGGTGATAGAGGAGCGCGACGCACTGCAGGAAGAGTGCGAAGTGCTTGAGATGGAATTGACCATGCGGCAGGCTGAATTTTTGAATGAGGCTGCTCTGTCTGCCTAAGTGCAGCATGCGTACCTGTATACCCTGTTTCGAAAGGCAAAGATGCTGCGCAGCCATGCGCCGCGGCCTGACTTGCAAACGCAATTTATGATTTGCTGCAAAGCTCGCAGACACACGCAAGAGTCTCTGGTTGAAATTTTCTGGCTTTTGGTGGAGCCGATGTCTGGCCTCTTTTCGTGCATTGCAGACATGGTCTAACCACTTTGGAGAAATGTGTCAAGAGTGTTCGTCAGGTGACAACCGCTGTCCTTGGTGGATGAGCTCGCGTTGAAGTGCAGGCGTCGCTATGAGTTGTCGGACACAGGGAGGGCCGATGTGCTCGCTTCAGGGCGGACCATTGCGGATGAAGACCTTGAAAGCTAGAGACAGGTAGGCTCAGGTGCTCTGCGGGATAGGAAGGATCTGCGATCATGCTCCTCAATCTGATCGACATCAAGTGTGCTTTTTTACGACGAGGCCACTGCAATTGTTGTGCAGCAGATGTGCGACCGAATCAAATGCATCAAGGCAAAGGCCGTCAAGCCCGTCGACGTGCGAAGCAAGAAGCCATGGCGAAGTACAAACACTGTCATGCGACGAGAGTGATGCTTCGGAGGGTTTTTAACGATGCAGCTTGGCAGCTCTACGGAGGCTTTTGGGGAGGAGCAAGGGCAACGGGCGATAGCGGTCCTACCGAAAACGCAAGAGTCAGCAAGGCAGCAAGAAGACACAGAACACGGATCTTCTTTCAAGACCACTGTTGTTCCGCTGGGGTTGTTTTTGAGGAAGTGAGACATGCTTGTGCGTGATTCATCCAAGCTGCGCATGCAGAGAGCAAGAAGACCAAGATGGAAGCGGACGGGAAAACAAAATGAGAAAAAGGGCTTATCAGATCCGACTTGGACGTTTACAATTGGTGATTCATGAAAAGCGGCTCTGAAATTCAACTCGCGCTAAGTCTTGGCAAACTTTGGTTTTTGGTAGGTGCGGCCCGCCGCATTCCGATCCAAGTGTGGTTTTGCGCTACTGTACTTGAACCGAAATGAAATCACGTCAAATTTTTTCGTAGCTTGAATTCTTATCTGATCCGAGCGCGAGTGTGGAAAAATATTATCTGATGTTGAACCACTTCAAGACGGCGTGGACGAGCTTCCTTGTCCTTTTCCTCGCCTTCTACGCATCTGGAATCCCGGCTTGCTATTGGCCGGGTCACGCGCGAAGTTCTTGCAGCCTCGCTTCGCTTCGCACACCATCGCGCCGAGCTCTGCAGACAACCCGTGCCTGGTTTGCTCGACGATGCTCCACCAAGTCGGTACTCGAATGCGTACGGCCGGCCGCTCGTTCTCATTGGCGTATGGTGTAAAGCGCATGAAGTTCGCTGAGTTGTAGCGTTTGCATGTGCAGGCGTCGTGTTCCTGGAGGAACGAGTGGCCCGGCTTCGGCCGGCGTGTCTTGGTCCTTCATGGTTCTCTGCTTGTCGTCGGCTGAAACTGTCCGAACGCTTTTCTCGTCTGTTCGGCTCTCTGTCTCTCTTCTCGTCCCTCGGTTGGCCAATTGCTTTATGGCGGCACTTCGGCTAACCGCGACAGGGAGAATTTTTTTCTGCCTTGGCTCGCCTGCCTTGGCCTGGTACGCTGTACCGTGGCCTGGCACGATTGTCGTTGGTGGATGTGCGTCATGAGCGTGTTTCCAGAGTCGAGTTAGCGAGATTGAAGCCGAGCTCCGACTGAAATAAATATCGCTCATCTGATAAGGAAAGTTTGCTTCCTGGCCTGATCCCCCCCCCCCCCCCCCC